>NC_088393.1:41160000-41172500 GCF_037993035.2 Macaca fascicularis | reverse complement strand
TATTTTAGGTTTTCCTATGAGAACAGTGATATTCGTTAATTGTCTACCATGTATTGATGACTTCACTAATTTCTTTTTTTTTTTTTTTTTTTTTTGAGACAGGGTCTGGTTCTGTCACCCAGGCTTGAGTGCAATCGCATGATCTCAGCTCACTGCAACCTCCACCTCCTGGGTTCAAACTATCCTCCCACCTCAGCCTCCCAAGTAGCTGGGACTACAGGCACATGCCACCATATCCAGCTAATTTTTGTATTTTTGGTAGAGATACGGTTTCGCCATATTGCCCAAGCTGGTCTCAAACTCCTGGGCTCAAACCATCCTCCCTCCTCAGCCTCCCAAAGTGCTGGGATTACAGGCTGTTTTATTTCTATTCTTTCATTTAACGGATCACAAATCCATGAGGTCATGGTATAGTCTCCACTTTTCAGATAAGAAGTCCAAGGGGCCCACAATCACCCAGTCACTACCCTCCTTGGCCAACCAGGCCAGCCCTTTTGGGGTTTGTGTGCAGCAGGATTGGAAATAAAGGGGAGGGAGGGAAGGTCAGGGTCAAGAGGGAGAGACCTGGGAAGAGTGCCGCGGAGTGTTGAAAGACCAGCAACTGCAGCCTTCCAGACAAGAGGCAGGAGAGAAGGGACAGGTTTAAGACGCAGCACTTGTGATCTTGTATCTCCTTCAGAGTGTTTGAGAAATGACAGGATTGAACTTGTCTGACTTTGAAATTACATTTAAGCTGATGGATTCAGTTTCTTTGTCTGAGACACTGACCTGAGACTGGACCACATGGGTGACAGCTTTATAAGCACTAAGGTTGTTCTGAATGGCCAATTATAAACAATGTTTCAAAGAGAATTCCAAATCAAGACTAAGCATAGGGACATGAAAGCTCTAAGCCCAGTGGCTCTGGGCTCTCAACAGGCCTTGCCTGGGTCTCTAAAGAAGCCTCAGGTGTTTTTATCTGCACACTCTTTGTGGCTGCCATTGTCATTCTCCTTCTATTCCTGTTCTTCCTTCATGCCCAGACCTCTTCCTCTTTCTCACCATGCAATAGTCATGAATCATATTTTTCATTCTGAGGGGAAAAGAATTTGGCCCTTTCAGATGATTGGTGTCCTCAGGGCCCAAAATGTGCTGTGAGCCATCTGTCACATCTGCTTCTGGGACCCTAAGGCTAGGGTCAGCAATGTATACCACTGTGGTGAACCCATCTACCTCTGGGCGTCCCACAGTGGTGTCCCCTCTCTGAGTCACCAGCTCCCTTTAGGGCCTGCCCCTTCATGTGCCTGCTAGGACCTCTTCTACCACTCCAGCACCTAGAACATGGCTTTTCATGGAGTCGGTGTCCAGGAAAGATCTGTTGCACAGAAGCATGGATGAATGGACAAATGGGTGGGAGGATGAATGGGTGGATGGGTGGGTGGATGGATGGATGGATGGATGGGTAGGTAGATGCATGGGTAGGTGGATGGGTGGGTGGATGGGTGAGTGGGTGGTTGGGTGGAATGGGTGGATGGGCAAATGGGTGGATGAATGTGTGGGTGGGTAGGTGGGTGAATGGGTAGATGGATGGGTGGTAGGTGGATAGATGAGTGGAGGGATGAATGAGTGGACAGGTAAATGGGTGGATGGGTAGGTGGGTGGGTAGGTGGGTGATATGGTTTGACTGTGTCCCCACCCAAATCTCTTTTTGAATTGTAGTTCCCATAATCCCCACGTGTCATGGGAGGGATCCAATGGGAGGTAATTGAATCATGGGGGTGGTTACCTCCATGCTGTTCTTGTGATAGTGTGTGAGTTCTCACAGGATCTGATGGTTTTATAAAGATTTTTTCCCTGTTTGCTTGGCACTTTTCTCTCCTGACGCCTTGTAAAGAAGGACATGTTTGCTTCTCCTTCTGCCATGATTGTAAGTTTCCTGAGGCCTTCCCAGTCATGCAAAACTGTGAGTCAATTAAATCTCTTTTCTTTATAAATTACCCAGTCTCAGGTATTTCTTCATTGCAGCATGAGAATGGCCTAATACAGTGGGTGAATGGGTGAATGGGTGGATGGATGGGTAGGTGGGTAGATGGATAGATGAAAGAATGGATGGATAGGTAGATGGGTGAGTAGGTGGATGGGAGGAAGAGTGGGTGGATGGATGGGTGGATGGATTAACAGATTGGAGGGTGGTTGACAGTATCTTATAAATTCCTGTTAAGAACTAAATATGCTGCATCGCCAAGGAACATAGCATTTTTGAAAGACCTAAGAAGAATACTTTACCCAAAAAATGTGACCCAAAATCAAGGTTTCTGAAGGTGTGCTCATCTGACCATCTGTTTTGAGAATCACCTGAGTTGAGGCTGGGCACGGTGGCTCACGTCTGTAATCTCAACACTTGGGAAACTGAGGCAGGCAGATCACCTGAGGTCAGGAGTTTCAGACCAGCCTGGCCAACATGGCGAAACCTCGTCTCTACTAAAAATACAACAATTAGCCAGGCGTGGTGGTGGGCACCTGTAATCCCAGCTACTCAGGAGGCTGAGGCAAGGAGAATTGCTTGAACCGGGGATGAGGCTGTAGTGAGCCGAGATCATACCACTGCACTTTAGCCTGGGTGACAGAGCAAGACTCCATCTCAAAAAAAAAATAAATAAATAAAAATAAAAATAAAAATAAAAAAGAGAGAGAGAGAGAGAATCACCTGAGTTCCCTATTCATTTGAGTCCCTGAGCTCTGCCACAGCACTACAAACCTGCTGAATCAGAAATGCATGTTTTCAATAGGCACCCCAGGTAACTCTTGTGCATTTCACTGTTTGAGACCACTGCTTTTCTACAGGTAAGCTTTCAGGAGTTAGGCAGTCTGGTTTATTGGAGATGGGGTAGAAAGTCTTACTTGGTCTTGGCAGCTGAGACCTTCTTTTTGCTCTCTGCATCAGCCATGGCAGCCCTGGGATCCAGCCCAGCCCTCCTCAACATGAGATTGAGGTTGGGTGGATGGATGGATGGGTGGATGGGTGGGTGGGTAGGTAGATGGGTGGGTATGTGGATGGATGGGTGGGTGGGTGGATGGATGGATGGATGGATGGATGGATGGATGGATGATTGTGTAGATGGATGGATGGGTAGGTGGATGGGTGGGTATGTGGATGGATGGGTGGGTGGGTGGGTGGGTGGGTGGATGGATGGATGGATGGATGGATGGATGGATGGATGGATGATTGTGTAGATGGATGGATGGGTGGATGGGTGGATGGGTAGGTGGATGATTGGGTATGTGGATGGGTGGGTGGGTGAGTGGATGGATGGATGGATGGATGGATGGATGGATGGATGGATGGATGATTGTGTAGATGGATGGATGGGTAGGTGGATGGGTGGGTAGATAGATGCCACCAGGCAGAGGCTATGCTCTCACAGCCCCCACCCAATTCTACCCAAAGCAGGATTACTTTTCACACCCTGAGAACAGGGTGCGCCTTTGCAGCTTTCTCTTGTCCCCACCCTCCACTCCACTGCCATGCACAGCCAGCTCCATGGGTCCCAGGAACTCTTGAGGAGAAAGTCCTCCAACCTCTCGGGGTCTGCAGTTTATGCACAAAGGCTAAATACAAGACTGTCCAATTACCCTCAAGAAGAGGCCCTAGGTATTTGTTCTCTCCAGATTCCACCTCCTCTGAGAGGAGTTCCTGGAATATAGCAGCTGTTGGTGTGGGCTAACAAAACTGTTTCTTCTTAGGTGGAACCTCAGTTAGCTCATCTGTAAAATGGGGGTAAAAATAATAACTTCTTTGCTTTGTTCAGCAGAGGGCAGCTTGGTTGTTCCAGACACTTCATGAATGTGGGTGCCTTGTACAAGCCTAAAAATGCACAAACATAAAGGTATAGATGCACATGTGCAGATTTTAACCTTGAGTCCTGAAGTACCTCTGGGGTGATTTCCTTCCTCCACTGGTGGAGCTGGGGCAAGTCTGTCCTCCTCCCCAAATCCGAACCTTCGTGAGCCTTAATGGAAAAATGTGCCTCTTGGAGCTCAGTGTGCCATAAAATTTTGCAGAGGCTTTGAGAGTTACAGCATCTCTCACATTTCTATTTAAATATTTGATTTTCTTGTTGTATTAGGAATTTGATCAGGTTTGTGATCATCGTACTGAAGTATCTATAAACTACAGCAGCGACCACTATCTATGAATGGGCTGTCTTGCGGGTGTTTGTGTTCAATGCGTATTCCAAGTAGCCAAAACACTGTATACATCCCCATCCCATGTTAACATCATGTTTTTTTGCCGAACATAACGCGTTTCTGGAAATTCTCAAATCTTTCGCTCTGAAACTCGACAGTATTATCATTCAAATGGCAGGGAGAAATTTGGCTTCAAGAACCTGTGTAAAGAACACTTTGGTGAACTGGATTTCCCTCTAAGGACATACTCATTTTGAAGGTCATGGTGGTGACTAGCCAGAGCGGTGACCTGAGAATAACCTTTCTCTGCTACCTGTGTTTGTGCTCCACGGTGTTAGCATTTGGAAGTCTCTTTCCCTTCGAGTTTCCACAGCTAAATAAGTTGCAGCCCCTTCAGCTATACTCATAAAAATTTGCTTCCAGACAACATGGTCTGTTTATTGTGTAATAATCGAAATGGCACTAAATTGCCATGATTGCTGAACACTTAGGAATTGTATTAACCTCTTAAGTGCTAAGTGGTTCTCTGTCATCTTTCAGCTCAGATATGTGGCAAAAAATTTTTCTGTCCCTGTGCTTCCTTCACTCCATGTCCTCAGGCCCAAGTCGTGCCCTGGTAGCCGGCTGGACTCTGCTTGTACCCTGCTAACCAGAAGAGTGTCCTTCCTGGGTTTGTGGCAGAGATGGGAAGCTGTCCCCAGCAGGGCACCCTGAGAGACTGGATCGGCCAGTATTGGCCCACAAGGCCCCGTTTCTGTCCCCTGGTTTCAGCTGTGCGGTGCGTTTTGATGACAGTCGCTTTACAGCTTGGTTTGAGAACAGACTCTCCAGAGCCGTGGGGGTAGCTGGCCGTTCTGCTGAAGCCACTTTCTTGGAGAAGCTGCTCCTAGAGGGGCCAGTCCGGCTGCCCTGCAGGAGGCTGGGTTGCAGTGGAGTCCCTGGGCCCTGGGCCCGCACTGCTCCTGCGAGCGGCAGGCCCGGGAAGGAAGAGTTAACCAGAAATGGAGCGGCACCGCTCCCGGGCAGGCAGCCTCGCTGCAGAACAGAGCAGCGTTCGTGCTAAGGCAAGTCATTTCCCGAAACACTGCAGACACACGGCCTCAGGCAGCCTAAAACCTTTGGAGACCAAAATGGCTCGCAGGGGTTGGAAGTAATAAGGTGTTTTTCCCTTCTTTCTCCTTCACTGAAATTCTGCGAGGTTGCTCTGCATTTGCTGGGGAACAATGGTGTTGTTCTTGTGTTTTCTATGGGTATTAAGATCCATTACGCTGTGACATTTTTAAGATTGGTTATCCTGTAGTTTGGTGTTAAATTGAAGTTGTTTGTTTTGAATTTAATTCTTTCATTTTTCAAATGGAAAAAGGCAGCTCTGTGGTGTGCGGTGTGGCTGGCTTACCGAAGTGTGCCTGGAACTCGCTTTTGAGCAGATCCCTTTGCCATCCCAGGAACCTCAGCAGAATTAGCCATGAAAGAACATGACCTATTTCCCTACTGGAAAGTCTGTGAGGATCCTTGGAGACGATTTTCAAAACTGGGGACTGGGGGTCGTCTCCATTGCGTCTCGAGAGAAACAGGAGAGGAGCTGGTTTTCAACAGAATGTTATACATCCAATCTGCTATGCTTAATGCAGCCTGAATATAATTATTACTACTCTCTGTTTACGACAGCAGCCGAATCAGCTTCCATCCAACAAATGGCCCAGCAGCAGTGGGCCAGCCGCCGCTGAAATGACATCTGTTAATTCTTTGTCAAATACCTTCTCGGTCTCCCTTTCTCCCAAACAGCTCTGTGGTTAATTACGACTTGGGCGTCTGACACAGTCTTTCGAGTGGAGAGACAAGCTTAGGGGCAGGCAGAAATTTGCCTTCAAGAAATTCCCTTCTTTCTCTCTCTTAAAAGAAAAAAAAAAGCCATAGCAAATTGTTTAAAATAAACATTCATTCGTGGCACCAGAATAGGCTGTTGGAATATGATTACAGGGTTACTGTATAGTGTTGTGTCGAGAGTCCCAGCCCTTCATGGAAAAAAGAATCACATCAAGTCCTTGTGAAACCATAAAAAAGTTTCCATCAGGAGAACATGGGCAGCTGTTGTTACCCTTGGCCATGTGAGCCAAGGACCTAGTACATGTTCGTGCTGCCATTATCAACTGAGTGAATGGTGAAAGGCAGTTTCATCTTAATTGGTCACTGGAAGTTGAAAAGACCAATCTGATAAACCAAAATGTAGGCCCAGCCCAACTAAGGAGGTGCTTTACTTTAAAAAAACAAAACAAAACAAAACAAAAACACTTTAAATCTTTTTCTTTTTTAACTGTTTTAAATTTTTTATGTTTTGCCTGGGCTCGGTAGCTCACACCTGTAATCCTAGCACTTTGGGAGGCCGCGGTGGGCAGATTGCCTGAGCTCTGGAGTTCAAGACCAACCTGGGCAACATGGCAAAAGCCCATATCTACTAAAATACAGAAATTAGCTGGGCCTGGTGGCATATGTCTGTAATCTCAGTTACTGGGGAGGCTGAGGCAAAAGAATCGCTTGAATCTGGGAGGCAGAGGTTGCAGTGAGCCAAGACTGCACCACTTCATTCCAGCCTGAGCGACAAAATGAAACTCAGTCTCAAAAAAAAAAAAAGAAAAAAAAAATTATGTTTTGTAGAGATGGGGGTCTCACTAAGTTGCCCAGGCTGGTCTTAAACTCCTGGCCTCAAGCAATTCTCGTGCCTCGGCTTCCCAAACTGCAGAGGTTACAGAAGAGGTGCTCTACTGTTGTGTAGGCCAGATTTCCTCCCTGAAGCCTGTGCGTAGTGGCCAGCATCCGCTACTGGACCTAGTGTATCTGGGTGCCTCCCTGCCTTCAACTCCCGTCCCTCCCTCCACAGCAGGAGCTGTGGAATCCTGGGCCTTCACTTTGGCCTCCTCCTCTGGAGGTAACTTCAAGCACAGGACTGATATTTGTGGACCTAGCGTTCCAGCCCTCTGTTGCCTGCCTGCTTGCCGACCCTGGGTTCTCGCTGTCTGTGCTATGCAAATGCCTGCTGGCTTCTCAGGTGGGGTTCACCAAAGATTTGGCCAGGAGATACCCCCATAGGACCAGAACCACTGAGACCTGGCGTGGATGTCTGTCCTTGAAAAATGCAGGACGTCCTCCCTGCCTTTGCCCATCTGTGGAGCCAGCCATGCCCCAGGAGGGTCTCCCAAGCCCTTCCCAGCATCAGTGAAGCTCCTGATGGCTGCATCCTGGCTGCACAGCTAAGCTCCTGTCTTGAGACCAAGGGGAGTATCTTGCAGCCTGGGAGATTCCAAAGCTTTCCATGTAAGACCCCAGAGACTCCCATACTTGGCCTTTGGTGGAGGCAGCCCTGAGAATCCTGTCCAGTCACAGACATGAACAAGACCTATTCTCTGGTTAGCAGACAGCAATGGAAACTCATTCCATTCTGACCTTCTCGGATACTATTTCCAACTTCTTTGCCATTTCTGATAGAAATACATTAGTGCATTTCAGAAACCCCATAATCTGCCCAAATTCCTTCTTTCCAGCAGCATCTTTTGAGATGCCACCCAGATGGGCTCTGAGGGCTGCTCCTGGCCCTTCCCAGCAGAGGGGGTCTCAATTCTTTTTTTTTTTTTGGACACGGAATCTCACTCTGTCGCCCAGGCTGGAGTGCAGTGGAGCGATCTCGGCTCACTGCATCCACCTCCTGGGTTCAAGTGAATCTCATGCCTCAGTAGCTGTGATTGCAGGCATGCACCAACCATGCCTGACTTTTTTTGTATTTTTAGTTAGAGACAGGGTTTCACCATGTTGGCCAGACTGGTCTCAAACTCCTGACCTCAGGTGATCTGCCCGCCTCAGCCTCCCAAACTGCTGGGATTACAGGTGGGAGCCACCTTGCCTGGCCTGAACTCAATTCTTAGAAGCCACAAGGGGAGACGGAGTCTCTGAGGGTCCCAGATGTACGCTGCTTATATAGACACTCTGGAGCTGCCCCAGACATTGATTTCTTCAAATGCTAGGTGATATGGTTTGGGTGTGTGTCCCCTCCAGACCTCACGTTGAAATGTGATCCCCAGTGTTGGAGGGGAGCCCTGATGGGAGGTGTTTGTGTCATGGGGATGGATCCTTCGTGAATGGCTTGGTTCTCTCCTCGTGGTAATGAGTGAATTCTTGCTCTGAGTTCCCTCGAGATCTGGCTGTTTAAAGGAGCCTGGCACCTCTCTCCCCTCTCTCTTGCTCCCTCTCTTGCCATGTGACACACAGCTCCCTTTTTCCTTTTGCCATGAGTGGAAGTTTCCTGAGGCCCCACCAGAAGCAGGTGCTGATGCCATGCTTCTTGTACAGCCTGCAGATCTGTGAGGCAAATAACCCTCTTTTCTTTATCAGTTACCCAGTCTCAGGGATTCCTTTTCAGCAACACGAAAATGGGCTAGAACAAACCAGGAGTTCTAAGGTGCCCTCTGGCCAGCATCTTCTCTTAAGTCCATCTGGCACCACAGCAGACAGAATACATTACAGAATGGCCACGCAGGTCAAGTGCTGTTTCACTGTCAGTCTGGTCTCCTGTAAGATGGGATGTTGGTGCCTCTTCCACAGGGCTCGGGCAAGGACTGAGATAATTTATGGGAAGCCCTTAGCATGATGCCTAGGACACAGATAACATTTGTTGTGCATTGTTATTTTTTTCTTTTGTTTTTAATTTTTAGAGACAGGGTCTCGCTCTGTCGCCCGGGCTGGAGTAGTGAGTGGTGTGATCACAGCTCACTGCAGCCTCCAACTCCTGGGCTCAAGTGATCCTCCTGCCTCAGCCTCCTGAGTAGTTGGGAGTACAGGTGTGCACCACCATGCCTGGCCAATTTTTAAAATTTTTTTATAGATGTGGGATCTCACTATGCTGCTCAGGCTGGTCTTGAATTCCTGGGGTCAAGCGATCCTCCCGCCTTGGTCTTTGCTCAGGAATCCAGCCCAGTCCAAGCAGACAGTGAGTTGTGGAGTGGAGGGAATGACTCTAGAAGGAAAGGGAAGTGTCATTTCTTCATGGACCAGTGCACCAGGATCCTGACTCGTAGGACACCAGAAGGGTCCTAGGCCCTGAATCAAAGTCAGACATTTCGGTTCCATGCTCTAGTGCTGTATCTCGGGTCTCAGTTCTGAATAAACCTGTGTGAGACAGGTCCTTCTAGCTTTTCTCCTTTTGGGCAACCAATCCCTCCAAATAATATAAATAATTTGATTCAAAATAAGTTATGTGACAGGCGCACACTTGGGAGAGAATACTGAAATGAACATACTGGTTTTGCTCCCTGCTGGCTTCTTGCCAGTGGGCTGTGGCTGTGAGACAAGCTTCCTAAACTTACCTCACACGCAGCCAGGCGTTCAGGCAAGATTGTAGGTGGTCCTGTGCCCCATCTCAGAGCCCTGCTCCTGGCTCATCCTGGCTTCCACCCTGTAGACAGCATCTCCCCCAACTCCACATGCTTGGATAAACTGCCGTATGTCACCACTGTGTGCCCCAGAGTTTGAGTCTGTATCTGAGGAAGGGAGAGAAAGGAGACGATTAGAAGCTCACACCCGTCATCCCAACACTCTGGGAGGCCGAGGTGGGCAGATCACTTGAGGTCAGGGGTTCGAGACCAGCCTGGCCAACATGGCAGAACCCTGTCTTCACTAAAAATACCAAAAAAGAAAATAGTAGCTAGGTCCGGCGTGGTGGCTTACACCTGTAATCCTAACACTTTGGGAGGCCGAGGCGGGTGGATCACTTGAGGTCAGGAGTTCAAGACCAGCCTGGTCAATATGGTGAAACCTTGTCTCTACTAAAAATACAAAAATTAACAAGGTGTGGTGGCATGCACCTGTAACCTCAGCCACTCAGGAGGCTGAGGCAGGAGAATCGCTTGAACCCAGGAGGTTGAGGTTGCAGTGAGCTGAGATCAAGCCACTGTACTCCAACCTGGGGACAGAGCGAGCCTCTGTCTCAAAAACAAAACAAAAAAAATATCCAGGCACAGTGGCAGACGCCTATAGTCCCAGGTACTTGGGAGGCCGAGGAAGGAGAATTGTTTGAATCAGGGAGATGAAGGTTGCAGTGAGCCAAGATCACGCCACTGCACTCCAGCCTGGGTGACAGAGTGAGTGAGACTCCATTGCAAAAAAAAGTCAAACCCCCTCAAGCACCAACCCTACCCCGAGATCATGCCCAATGCGTCCACTGGCCTCCTCTTTGCATCCTTCCCCCATGGGCAGGTGCAGGGAGCGGGCCATGGACACTACCTTGGGAGTTCCCTGTCCCACCAACACCCCCACCTGCTTGTCCAGGACAGAAGTAGGGTGGGCCCTGGCTTCAGGGTGGGCCCTAAAAGGTGGGTTGGGGTCACTCACAAGGCCCATCCCTACCACCTCCATGAGGCTGAGACTTTGGTGCCATGACTGAAGCTTTCTTTAGACTCTGTCCTGGGGTGCACATGTGGATTAAATTAGAGCAATATGTTTTTCAAACAGCATCTTGGCTGAAAAGTCATGCAGATAAATGGAAACAAACCCAGCTTTATGTGAATGGAAAGGGGTTGGTGGGAGGACCGCTTCCGCCTGAAGCACCACTGCAGGCCAGGCTCCCCTCCTGGGCTCTCCCCACCCCCACCCCCTCCCCCTCTCCACCCTCCCCCTGCAGCCCTGACTCCCTGGCCTAGCCCAGGAAGGCCTCAGCAGAGGCTTCCCCTGCCACTCCACATCCCCTCTCCAGGCCCCTGCTCCAGCCTGCCTGGCCTCCCGCTGCACCCGTCAACTGTCTTCTCCCGGGTCAGTCTGGCACCACGATGGAGAAGGCACATTTGAGTCACTGGGCAGGTCCAATGCTGTTTCCCTGTTAGTCTCCTCATCTGTAATTGAGGATGTTGATGCCTCCTCCAAAGGGCTCCAGCAAGGACTGAGTGAGAAAATTCACGGGAAGCCCTCAGCGTGGCCTAGGACACAGATAACATTTGTTGTGCATTCTCTCTCTTTTTTCTTTAATTTTTAGAGACAGGGTCTCTGTTGCCCAGGCTGGAGTATAGTGGTGCAATCAGAGCTCACTGCAGCCTCCAACTCCTGGCTTCTAGTGATCCTCCTGCCTCAGCCTCCCAAGCAGCTGGGACTATAGGTGCATGCCACCACATCCAGCTAATTTATTTATTTATTGGGGGGGGGGTCTTGCTATGTTGCCCAGGCTGGTCTTGAACTCCTGGGCTCAAGCAATCCTCCTGCCTCAGCCTCCCAAAGTGCTGGGGTTACTGGTGTGAGCCACTGTGTACTTGGCTTCAATTTTTTCAGTCTTACAAAAAGTTTAGAAAAGATAATTTTAGAAGATACATTACCTTTTTATTTGTTTTCAGAGACAGGGTCTCATTTTGTTGCCCAGGCTGGTATTGAACTCCTGGGCTCAAGTGATCCTCCCACCTTGGCCTCCCAAAGTGCTGGGATTACAGGCGTGAGCCAGCTCTTCTGGCCCATTGTCTTTATTATTATGTTGTTGTTGTTGTTATTATTATTATTATTATTATTTTTATTTTTATTTTTATTATTACTACTCACCATCTCACCTCTTCTCAGCAAACAGCTCACTCCTCCCCACTGACCACCACAGCTGAGCCCTGTCTGGGCTCAGCAAGGGCTGAGATAACAGCAAGGGTAACAGCAAGGGTAACAGCTGTTACCTTTGCTGGGGTAACAGCAAGGGCAGAGACAGTAGCTATTGAATGAACACTTGTTGGCGGATTGGCTTGTGATGAGGGGTTTTGGTATTGTTAGTAGGAGGGAAGAGTTGGGCATGCTGTCCTACAAAGCGACCTGAATCCGTCCCCCCCGGGCCCACTTCCAGGTCCTGTGTGTGGAGCTGCTCGCAAGGCCCCCTGGGAAAACTGAGATGGCTGCTGCCAGGCATCCATTCAAGATGGCAACTTCCCAGCAATTCAAACACTTGGTCAGGAACTGATTAGTCACTAGATGACATAAGAGTCCAGCAGTCGTGATTTAGATTTTTTTAAACCACTTTGTTCTGTAAGCATTTTTGGGTACTTGGACTCAATGAGCCCCTTCCACATAGGAAGAGAGCATTAGTGAAATCCCTGCTGTTCCAAGACCTTCCTCACTCACCCCAGGGCCCACTGGCCGCTGCCTCACCAGAAATCCCTCAGCCGCGTTGACCGCTCACTCACCTGATGCCCCCAAGAGACTGTACTCTTCAAGGAAGAGCAGAAAAGGAGTTGTACCCTGCTTTGTGCACCTGCCCTCAGTGATGGGATACTTAACACAGGCCTCCCCTGTGACAAGTGCTTGGAAAACCTTTAGTGACTGATGGT